>NW_019154107.1:13413183-13415556 GCF_002288905.1 Enhydra lutris kenyoni | reverse complement strand
CCCCTTCAAAACCCTCAGATTATTTTTCAGAGTCCATAGTCTCCCATGGTTCATCTCCCCCTCCAATTTCCCTCAACTCCCTTCTCCTCTCCATTTCCCCTTGTCCTCCATGTTATTTGTTATGCTCCATAAATAAGTGAAACCATATGATAATTGACTCTCTCTGCTTGACTTATTTCACTCAGCATAATCTATTCCAGTCCCAGCCATGCTGATACAAAAGTTGGGTATTCATCCTTTCTGATGGAGGCATAATACTCCATCGTGTATATGGACCACATCTTCCTTATCGATTCATTCGTTGAAGGGCATCGTGGTTCTTTCCGCAGTTTGGTGACTGTGGCCATTGCTGCTATGAACATTAGGGTACAGATGGCCCTTCTTTTCACTACATCTGTATCTTTGGGGTAAGTACCCAGTAGTGCAATTGCAGGCTCATAGTAGCCAAAAGAGAGATTAGAGGAAAACTCATCGCTAATATCAGTCTTAAAATTAATTTTATTTAATCCAGATATCATAGGCTGGTTTTCACATTACACCATCTTTTGAGATCACTTCGTAGTTGATATACATACTTGTGTGGTAGCATAAAATCAGTCATTTGGAATTAATTCCTTCCTAGAAAAAAATAATGGGTCCTTTCCTTCCTAAGTAGGGCCCTGAAAGGATAAGGGAGAGGAAGTGTAAGGATAAGGCAAGGATGAGGGGTCTTCTCATATTCTCCTCCAGGTCTTTGACCTTCAGACCAATTTCCCTACTTCTTTCTTTTCCTTCTCTTCTTCTTCTTTTCCCCCAGAACTCCATCATATATCTGTCCACTTCAGAGCGTAGAACTCATTGTGATAAAAGAAGGAGAAAAGGGAAAGGAAATAATATTTGTTTACTATGTTTTATCAAGCATCATGCCTGGTGCCATACATGCTTTTTATTCTTTCAAACCTCATAGTTCTGGGTCAGTTGGGAAAGACCTTAAATGCTAAACAGAGTAGTAACACAGTGAGAATATGATTAGATTGAATATTTTATTAAAACCCTCTATAGATTTTTTTTTCCTGGTGGAAAAAGGCCTTCTGCTAAACAATTGGCTGAATCACAAGTTAGCTATGTCATCTGAGGAAAAAAAAATTATATTGTGGTTTTCTTGGATGAAGTGACTTCCATTTCTAAATGAGTCAGTGTTTAGGCTGTGCTGAGCTACATGGCATATGTATTTATGCTAGGTTTATTTGAAAAAAAAACCCTGAAATCTCAATAGTTTAATATAATAAAGATGAATTCCAGTGGAGGTTGAAGAGCCTTTCCTGAGAGCCTTTTCATAAATAGGGACGTAAAGAATCCAGGATTTTCCAATTTTGTGATACTATCATCTTAAACTCATGGCTGCCCACAGTCACTGCAGGAGAGTAAGAGAGAATGTGGCCAGTTTATCCATGGGGTTCTATGGACAGGCCTGGAAATTATGTGCATCACCCACCTCCCATTGACCAGAACATGTTCCCAGCTTAACATCAGGAAGAGTAAATGGGAATAGTGAGCTAATGAGCTTGTAGCCAGCCTCAGCCATAGCTACTTCTCCAAAGGAGCTGCGCTGCTATGAGGACAAGATTTTTGTTCATATGACAGGAATGTTAGAAAGTCACATAGGATTTTACAGACTCATCATTACCTCTGTTGGAAGCAGTTATGTCTTTCACAAGATGCTTATTGCCACTAGATTTTCTTTTTTGGATGCACATAGAAGGCATAGGAATTTCTAATGGTGATATTCCCAATTCTTGGTTTGACTATGGAATAGAATTCATGCAGCTGTTCTTGAAGGCTCGGGTCTTATCCATAAGGTACTCAGTATGTTATACCATTTCTTTTTCCTGTCCCAAAACTGAGGATTCTATGAATCTAGCAGATCTTAGAAAAAAGTAATTAACTGGTAGGAGGAATTAACAGGGGAAAAGGGTTTGGGCTGGACCCTTGAGTTAGAATAAGGAAAGGAGAAATGAGAGGCATATTGTGATAAATTTGATAAGGGCAAGAAGACTGCAGGTTGTCACATGAGAAATCTCAAAACCTACAAGAATCTTAAAGTGATGGCAAGAATGAATAGGGTTTGTAGCCCCTAGAAAAGCAAGGGGCTTTAAATAAGAAATGAAAAGAAAGGTAAAAGAAAATATGAAAGGATAAAACAAGACAATTTCATCATCAAAACAAGTCATGTTTTAAACACCTAAAACAAAGACAAGATGATATAATTGCTATCATTGTCACACTTTCAAAATAAAAAAAACTGCTTTTCAAATGTCAGTCTAAAACTACATCATAAAAATGGCTCAGCCATTATCTATAGGAACTGATGTTTTTGTTTGTGTTATATGTTAT